>NC_057813.1:507387918-507396102 GCF_018294505.1 Triticum aestivum
GGGGGGGGGGGGGGGCGCACGGCCTGCCCTAGGAAGCCCCTCTCTCTCCCTTAAAGCCCAATAAGGCCCATATACTCCCCGGTGAATTCCCGTAACTCTCCGGTACTCCGATAAATACCCGAACCACACAGAACCTTTCCGATATCCGAATATAGCCTTCCAATATATCGATCTTTACGTCTCGAACATTCTGAAACTCCTTGTCATGTCTATGATCTCATCCGGGACTCCAAAAAACCTTCAGTACATCAAAACACATTAACTCATAATATCGATCGTCACTGAATGTTAAGCGTGCGGACCCTATGGGTTCAAGAACTATGTAGACATGACCGAGATATATCTCCGGACAATAACCAATAGCAGAACCTAGATGCTCATATTGGCTCCCACATATTCTATGAAGATCTTTATCAGTCAAACTGCATAATAACATACGTTGTTCCCTTTGTTATCGGTATGTTACTTGTCCGAGATTCGATCGTCGGTATCATCATACCTAGTTCAATCTCGTTACCGGCAAGTCCCTTTACTTGTTCGGTAATACATCATCCTATAACTAACTCATTAGTCACATTGCTTGCAAGGCTTATAGTGATGTGCATTACCGAGAGGGCCCAGAGATACCTCTCCAATAATCGGAGTGACAAATCCTAATCTCGATCTATGCCAACCCAACAAACACCATCGGAGACACATGTAGAGCACCTTTATAGTCACCCAGTTACGTCGTGACGTTTGGTAGCACACAAAGTGTTCCTCCGGTATTTGGGAGTTGCATAATCTCAGTCATAGGAACATGTATAAGTCATGAAGAAAGCAATAGCAACATACTAAACGATCAAGTGCTAAGCTAGCGGAATGGGTCAAGTCAATCACATCATTCTCTAATGATGTGATCCCATTTATCAAATGATAACTCATGTCTATGGCTAGGAAACTTAACCATATTTGATTAACGAGCTAGTCAAGTAGAGGCATACTAGTGACACTCTATTTGTCTATGTATTCACACATGTACTAAGTTTCCGGTTGATACAATTCTAGCATGAATAATAAACATTTATCATGAAATAAGGAAATAAATAATAACTTTATTATTGCCTCAAGGGCATATTTCCTTCAGTCTCCCACTTGCACTAGAGTCAATAATCTAGATTACAAAGTAATGATTCTAACACCCATGGAGTTTTGGTGTTGATCATGATTTACTTGTGGAAGAGGCTTAGTTAACGGGTCTGCAAATTCAGATCCATATGTATCTTGCAAATCTCTATGTCTCCCTCCGACACTTGATGACGGATGGAATTGAAGCGTCTCTTGATGTTCTTGGTTCTCTTGTGAAATCTGGATTCCTAGAACACACCAAGTCTTCTCTTAGCCATGTGTGGTGCCCCCGTCCACAGTTATACACACCTCGGTCATATCGACGTAGTGCTTAGGCGAAACCCTGCGCTGGTAACATCATCATCACCATTGCCACACCGTCGTGCTGACGGAACTCATCCTCATCCTCAACTGGATCAAGAGCATGAGGGACGTCATCGAGCTAAACGTGTGCTGAACGCGGAGGTGCCGTACATTTGGTACTTGGATCGGTTGGATCGCGAAGAAGTTCGACTACATCAACCGCGTTACTAAACGCTTCTGCTTTCAGTCTACGATGGTACGTGAACACACTCTCCCCTCTCGTTGCTATGCATCTCCTAGATAGATCTTGTGTGATCGTAGGATTTTTTTTGAAATTACTGCGTTCCCCAACAGTGGCATCCGAGCCAGGTCTATGTGTGGATGATATATGCCCAGGTAGAACACAAAGAGTTGTGGGCGATAATAGTCATACTGCTTACCACTACCGTCTTACTTTGATTCGGCGGTATTGTTGGATGAAGCAGCTCGGGCCGACATTACATGACCGCATTCATGAGACTGGTTCTACCGACGTGCTTTTGCACATAGGTGGCTGGCGGGTTTCTGTTTCTCCAAATTGTTGAATCAAGTTTGACTATGGGTGGTCCTTGTTTAAGGTTAAAACAACACACTTGACGAAAAATCGTTGTGGTTTTGATGCGTCGGTAAGAACGGTTCTTGCTAGAAGCCCGTAGCAGCCACGTAAAACTTGCAACAACAAAGTAGAGGACATCTAACTTGTTTTTGCAGGGCTTTCTGTGATATGATATAGTCAAGACATGATGTGATATAAATTGTTGTATGAGATGATCATGTTTTGTAACAAAGTTATCGGCAACTGGAAGGAGCTATATGGTTGTCGCTTTATTGTATGCAATGCAATCGCCATGTAATTGTTTTACTTTATCAGTAAGCGGTAGCAATAGTCTTAGGAGCAATAGTTGGTGAGACGACAACGATGCTACGATGGAGATCAAGGTGTCATGCCGGTGACGATGGAGATCATGACGATGCTTCGGTGATGGAGATCATGAGCACAAGATGATGATGGCCATATCATGTCACTTATTTCGATTGCATGTGATGTTTATCATTTATGCATCTTATTTTGCTTAGTACGGCTATATCATTATAAGATGACCCCTTACTAAATTTCAAGGTACAAGTGTTCTCCCTGAGTATGCCTCGTTGCTACAGTTCGTCGTGCCGAGACACCACATGATGATCGGGTGTTATAAGATCTACGTTCACATACAACGGGTGCAAGCCAGTTTTGCACATGCATAATACTCGGGTTAAACTTGACGAGCCTAGCATATGCAGATATGGCCTCGGAACACTGAGACCGAAAGGTCGAACGTGAATCATATAGTAGATATGATCAACATAGTGATGTTCACCATTGAAAACTACTCCATCTCACGTGATGATCAGACATGGTTTAGTCTATTTGGATCACATGATCATTTAGATGACTGGAGGGATGTCTATCTAAGTGGGAGTTCTTAAGTAATATGATTAACTGAACTTTAATTTATCATGAACTTAGTCCTGATAGTTATTTTGCATGTCTTTGTTATTGTAGATCAATGGCCCGTGCTACAGTTCCTTTGAATTTTAATGCGTTCCGTGAGAAAGCTAAGTTGAAAGATGATGGTAGCAATTACATGGACTGGGTACGTAACTTGAGGATTATTCTCGTTGTTGCATTAAAGAATTACATCCTAGAAGCACCGCTGGGTGCTAGGCCTACTGCAGATGCTACTGATGATGTTAAGAATGTTTGGCAGAGAAAAGCTGATGACTACTCGATAGTTCAGTGTGCCATGCTTTACGGCTTAGAATCGGGACTTCCAAGACATTTTGAACGTCATGGAGCATATGACATGTTCCAAGAGTTGAAGTTAGTATTTCAAGCAAATGCCCGAATTGAGAGATATGAAGTCTCCAACAAGTTCTATAGCTGCAAAATGGAGGAGAATAGTTCTGTCAGTGAACACATACTCGGAATGTCTGAGTATCATAACCACTTAACTCAGCTGGGAGTCAATCTTCCTGATGATAGTGTCATTGGCAAAGTTCTTCAATCACTGCCACCAAGCTATAAAGGCTTTGTGATGAACTATAATATGCAAGGGATGAACAATACAATTCCCGAGCTCTTCGCAATGCTAAAGGCTACAGAGGTAGAAATCAAAAAGGAGCATCAAGTGACCACTAGTTTCAAGAAAAAGGGCAAAGGGAAGAAGGGGAACTTCAAGAAGAACGGCAAGAAAGTTGCTGATCAGGAGAAGAAACCCAAGTCTGGACCTAAGCCTGAAACTGAGTGCTTCTACTACAAAGGGACTAGTCACTGGATGCGGAACTGCCCCAAGTATTTGGCGGATAAGAAGGATGGCAAAGTGAAAGGTATATTTGATATACATGTTATTGATGTGTACCTTACTAATTCTTGCAGTAGCGTCTGGGTATTTGATACTGGTTCTGTTGCTCATATTTGCAACTCGAGACAGGGGCTATGGATTAAACAAAGATTGTCTAAGGACGGGGTAACGATGCATGTCTGAAATGGTTCCAAGGTCGATGTGATCACCGTCGGCACGCTACCTCTACATCTACCTTTGAGTTAGTTTTAGACCTGAATAATTGTTATTTGGTGCCAGCGTTGAGCATGCACATTATATCTGGATCTTGTTTGATGCGAGACGGTTATTCATTTAAATCAGAGAATAATGGTTGTTCTATTTATATGAGTAATATCTTTTATGGTCATGCACCCTTGCTAAGTGGTCTATTTTTATTGAATCTCGATCGTGGAGATACACATGTTCATAATATTGAAGCCAAAAGATGCAAAGTTGATAATGATAGTGCAACTTATTTGTGGCACTGCCATTTGGGTCGTATCGGTGTAAAGCGCATGAACAAACTCCATGCTGATGGGCTTTTGGTATCACTTGATTATGAATCACTTGGTGCTTGCAAACCGTGACTTATGGGCAAGATGACTAAAACTCCGTTCTCTGGAACAATGGAACAACCTACTGACTTATTGGAAATAATACATATTGATGTATGCGGTCCAATGAGTGTTGAGGCTCGTGGCGGGTATCCTTATTTTCTGACCTTCACAGATGATATGAGCAGATATGGGTATATCTAATTAATGAAGCATAAGTCTGAAACATTTGAAAAGTTCAAAGAATTTTAGAGTGAAGTGGAAAATCATCGTAACAAGAAAATAATGTGGAGGAGAATATTTGAGTTACGAGTTTGGTCTTCATTCGAAACAATATGGAATAGTTTCGCAACTCACGCCGCGTGGAACACCACAGTGAAATGGTGTGCCCGAACATCGTAACCGTACTTTATTGGATATGGTGCGATCTATGATGTCTCTTACTGATTTACCGCTATCGTTTTGGGGTTATGCTTTAGAGACGGATGCATTCACTTTAAATAGGGCACCATCAAAATCTGTTGAGACGACGCCTTATGAACTATGGTTTGGCAAGAAACCAAAGTTGTTGTTTCTTAAAGTTTGGGGCTGCAATGCTTATGTGAAAAAGCTTCAACCTGATAATCTCGAACCCAAATCGGAGAAGTCTGTCTTCATAGGATACCCAAAGGAAACTGTTGGTGCACCTTCTACCACAGATCCGAAGGCAAGATATTCGTTGCTAAGAATGTATCCTTTCTAGAGAAGGAGTTTCTCTCGAAAGAAGCGAGTGAGAGGAAAGTAGAACTTGATGAGGTAAATGTACCTTCTCCCGAATCAGAAAGTAGTTCATCACAATCAGTTCCAGTGATTGCTACACCAATTACTGAGGAAGCTAATGATGATGATCATGAAACTTTAGATCAAGTTATTATAGAACCTCGTAGGTCTTCCAGATCAGTATGATCCGCACCAGAGTGGTACAGTAATCCTGTTCTGGAAGTCATGTTAGTAGACCATGGTGAACCTACGAACTATTAGGAAGCGATGATGAGCCCAGATTCTACGAAATGGCTTGAAGCCATGAAATCTGAGATGGGATGCATGTATGAGAACAAAGTGTGGACTTTGGTGGATTTTTCCGATGATCGGCAAGCCATAGAAAATGAATGGATCTTCAAGAAGAAGACAGACGCTGACAGTAATGTTACTGTCTACAAAGCTCGACTTGTTGCGAAAGGTTTTCGACAAGTTCAAGCAGTTGACTATGATGAGACTTTCTCACCCGTAGCGATGCTTAAGTCTGTCCGAATCATGTTAGCAATTGCTGCATTTTATGATTATGAAATTTGGCAGATGAATGTCAAAACTGCATTCCTGAATGGATTTCTGGAAGAAGAGTTGTATATGATGCAACCAGAAGGTTTTGCCGATCCAAAGGGTGCTAACAAATTGTGCAAGCTCCAGTGATCCATTTATGGACTGGTGCAAGCCTCTCGGAGTTGGAATAAATGCTTCGATAGTGTGATCAATGCATATGGTTTTATACAGACTTTTGGAGAAGCCTGTATTTACAAGAAAGTGAGTGGGAGCTCTGTAGCATTTATAATATTATATGTGGATGACATATTGTTGATTGGAAATGATATAGAATTTCTGGATAGCATAAAGGGATACTTTAATAAGAGTTTTTCAATGAAAGACCTCGGTGATGCTGCTTACATATTGGGCGTCAAGATCTATAGAGATAGATCAAGACGCTTAATTGGACTTTCGCAAAGCACATACCTTGATAAAGTTTTGAAGAAGTTCAAAATGGATCAGTCAAAGAAAGGGTTCTTGCCTGTATTACAAGGTGTGAAGTTGAGTCAGACTCAATGCCCGACCACTGCAGAAGATAGAGAGAAAATGAAAGTCATTCCCTATGCTTCAGCCATAGGTTCTATCATGTATGCAATGTCATGTACCAAACCTGATGTGTGCCTTGCTATAAGTATAGTAGGGAGGTACCAAAGTAATCCCGGATTGGAGCACTGGATAGCGGTCAAGAACATCCTGAAATACCTAAAAAGGACTAACGATATGTTTCTCGTTTATGGAGGAGACAAAGAGCTCATTGTAAACGGTTATGTCAATGCAAGCTTTGACATTGATCCGGATGACTCTAAGTCGCAATCCGGATACGTATTTTTATTGAATGGTGGAGCTGTCAGTTGGTGAAGTTCCAAGGAAAGCATCATGGCGGGATCTACGTGTGAAGCGGAGTACATCGCTGCTTCAGAAGCAGCAAATGAAGGAGTTCATATCCAATCTATGTGTCATACCTAGTGCATCGGATCCAGTGAAAATCTTTTGTGACAATACTGGTGCAATTGCCTTGGCGAATGAATCTAGATTTCACAAGAGAACCATTGACATCAAGAGACGCTTCAATTCCATCCGTCATCAAGTGTCAGAGGGAGACATAGAGATTTGCAAGATACATACGGATCTGAATGTTGCAGACCCGTTGACTAAGCCTCTTCCACGAGAAGATCATGATCAGCACCAAAACTCCATGGGTGTTAGAATCATTACTTTGTAATCTAGATTATTGACTCTAGTGCAAGTGGGAGACTGAAGGAAATATGCCCTAGAGGCAATAATAAAGTTATTATTCATTTCCTTATTTCATGATAAATGTTTATTATTCATGCTAGAATTGTATTAACCATAAACTTAGTACATGTGTGAATACATAGAAAAAACATACTGTCCCTAGTATGCCTCTACTTGACTAGCTCGTTAATCAAAGATGGTTATCTTTCCTAACCATAGACATGTGTTGTCTTTTGACAAACGGGATCACATCATTAGGAGAATGGTGTGATGGACATGACCCATCCGTTAGCTTAGCATTATGATCGTTACAGCTTCATTGCTACTGCTTTCTTCATGACTTATACATGTTCCTCAGACTATGAGATTATGCAACTCCCGAATACCGAAGGAACACCTTGTGTGCTACCAAATGTCACAACGTAACTGGGTGATTATAAAGGTGCTCTACAGGTGTATCCGAAGGTGTTTGTTGGGTTGGCATAGATCGAGATTAGGATTTGTCACTCCGTGTTTCGGAGAGGTATCTCTAGGCCCTCTCGGTAATGCTCATCACTATAAGCCTTGCAAGCAATGTGACTAATGAGTTAGTTGCGTGATGAAGTATTACAGAACGAGTAAAGAGACTTGCTCATAATGAGATTGAACTAGGTATGATGATACCGACGATTGAATCTCGGGCAAGTAACATACCGATGACAAAGGGAACAACGTATGTTGTTATGCAGTTTGACCGATAAAGATCTTCGTAGAATATGTAGGAGCCAATATGAGCATCCAGGTTCCGATATTGGTTATTGAGTAGAGATGTGTCTCGGTCATGTCTACATAGTTCTCAAACCCGTAGGGTCCGCACGCTTAACGTTCGATGACGCTTTGTATTATGAGTTATGTGTTTTGATGACCGAAGTTTGTTCGGAGTCCCGGATGAGATCACGGACATGACGAGGAGTCTCGAAATGGTCGAGACATAAAGATTGATATATTGGAAGGCTATATTCGGATGTCAGAAAGGTTTCGGAGAAGTTCGGGTATTTTTTGGAGTACCGGGAGGTTACCGGAACCCCCCAGGGAGTTGTGGAGCCTTAATGGGCTTTAGGGGAAAGGAGAGAAGGGCCACAAGGGGTGGCCGTGCGCCCCCCCATGGGCTAGTCTGAATTGGACTAGGAGGGGGCGGCGCCCCCCTCTCCTTCCTTCTCCCTTCTTCCCCTTCCCTCCTTCTCCTAGTTGGAATAGGA